>NC_025870.1:6292-23416 GCF_000755165.1 Leishmania panamensis | reverse complement strand
GGTAACCTCGGTCATTAGGGGTCAGTGTACAGTAGAAGAGCGAAAACGAACAAAGAAACAAACAGAGATTCAACAGAACGGACAACAAAAGACAAGACAAAGAGTAGAGAGAGAGAAAGACAGCGCGCAGCCGCTGTATCACAGACCGAGTTTAGTCGAAAAACACACAAAACGAACAGACCATAAACGACCAAGCATATTTCTGCGAAGCCTTCAGCAATTTCTCTCTTACATCCGCAATTCCCCCACCCGGCATCTCTACGCACCAAAGTTCTTTGATTCCATGCTGAGAAAATGACGCGTGATTGCTTAGGGGAAAAGGCCGTTGAGTGTCCGCATAGACTTCCTCTCTTCATATGAGAATATTATTTGACACAAATGAAGAATATTAGGGAAAATAGAACGACGAGGTGAGGCGCTAGTGCACTTCAACGGGGTAGACGCTGAAAATGAGGTCAGACCTCGAGAGAGAAGACAAGTCACTAACAGAGGGAGGGAGGATAGGGAGGAGGAGGGAAGGAAGAGGTCAGGTGAAGCAGCAGCAAGAGGTTACACTTAGCATGTGCCTACACCGTCCACGAACCGCCTTCACGTGTATGACTTACTGTCGCGCTTTTTGTTTCTCCTTATTGTTGCTGCAGCCCCGCATGACTGCACAACAACACTATTAAATCTCAAAGGAGTTCAGCTCGTACGCAGGGGCAAACAAATCCAGCGTGTGGGCGTCGCCGCCGCAGAAGAGGATGGTGCCCGCATTGTTCCAGCACACCGCGTTGTAGCGAGAGGCACTTCCGCCGCAGTCGGAGCGCGACGACGTGGGGATGGTGGTGCTGCTAGAAAAGTTGATCAGGTACACACCAGTAAGCGTGGACACGGCACACTGCAGGGAGTTGCTAACAGACATACTCAGAACGGCGCTATCCATGTCGCGCTGCACGTTTGGACTGCGCAGCATTCGGAAGTCCTCCACTACGATACGCTTGTCGAGCCCGGCCGTGAACAAGTTGTTGTCGCAGCTCGCGATGCAGGAAACGGTGTTGGTGTGATGCGTTGCCGCGCTGACGTTGCGGGGGTCTCGGAGGTCGTAGATGAGCGTCGAGCAGTCACGAGACCCAGTGATGACCATGTTCTCTCGGTCGCTAGGGACGTGAAGGGCTGTAATGAGGTCTGTGTGATCGAAGTAGCGCTGCGTCACGTGCTGACCATCGAAGATCATGAGGGAGTTCGCGTTCGACGTTTGGACGCCCACACAGTACCGAGACCCGGATGAGTCCTTCAGAGACTTGAGGCTAGAGATGAACTGCGCGTCATCAGGCTCCGTGCCGCCGCACTCCTGCCACTGCGCCTTGCGATTACCATCTTCGCTGTAAAAGATTACGGCTGGTGGGATGCTTGCGTACCGCCCCACCGCGCCAACGATCAGGGTATGGCCGCGGTTTGTTATGTCTAGGCAAGAGGCGTAATGGCGCGAAAGGAGAACGTTCTGTAGCAGCACCCCGACACCGTCCCACGTCCCTATCGTGCCGTCCGACGAGGAGCTCACCACCACCTCGCGATGGTTCGCACCACCACAGTAGGCAAGAGACAGAATGGGGTATTCGTGATGGGAGCTAGAGCGACGCAGGCTCAGTGCCGGCTTGTACGGTGACCACCCTAATGCCTCCATGATGTACTCGACATCGTAGAGGAATGTATCATTCATCTGTGCAAAGCGGACCGCGCCTCTCAAAACATTCAGCGTTGCGGTATCGCAGTTCCG
Organism: Leishmania panamensis; assembly: GCF_000755165.1. Classification (NCBI taxonomy): domain Eukaryota; phylum Euglenozoa; class Kinetoplastea; order Trypanosomatida; family Trypanosomatidae; genus Leishmania; species Leishmania panamensis. The sequence goes on along the minus strand of NC_025870.1, from coordinate 21,657 downwards.
GACAGCCTCGTACGCCACCTCCACTAATTTGCCTAAGCAGGTCATTCCAGCAGCCCGAGTCGTGTCTCCTTCGATCATTTGCACCAAAGTGTTAACGGCACTGCGGATGTTCAGCAGGTCCTTTCGTGTCATCATCGCCAAGGTCTCCGCATAGCCGATTAAAGGGGCACGACTACAGTCCAGGCGCCGTGGCTTCGACAGAAATCCCATCGCACGCTGCACAATCGCCTCCTTTGCCTGCGTTCTCGCTTCCTCAGGTAGACGGGTAAGGACCTCTACGAATGGCGCAACACTCTCTCCGCTATCAACACGGCCTTTACTGAAGAGAGCTATTGAGCACATCACCTCTAGGCTATCCGCGAAGGATGCAGGATATGAGAGACGGCGGACCAGCTCGCTCACTATTGCATCGTACTGCTTTGTCTTCACCGCATCCTTGATGCGCTGTGCTAGGAAGCCTGTATCCGTCTTGAATCGCACCACTGCATTCGAGTCTAGCTCGGACACTGTCTGCTGAAGATGTGGCGCCTTGTACAGCTCCGAGTGTTCGAGTTCGACGTTGACTGTGATTTTCATTTTCCTCGGCTAGCGCCCACCACAAGATAAAATAAAGCGACCGAATAACGAAAACAACGTTTTAAGCGGTGTGTGGAGGGAAAGGCTCGATCTCTGTGTGTGGGGCGCCGTCAGAGGTGCACAGCCGCATTACAGGCACGAGCGCAGTGTCCGTGGAGACAGGAGAAAATAATTGGTTGAGGCGGCGGTGGCGTGTGAGAGCGCTCACCACATCCAAAAGCGGAAAACAGTAGTGAAGGAAAGAGGAAAGACTAAAAAGAGTTTCTTTACTTCAGTTACCCCGCCGTTCACGGCCAGTCAACCGCACACCGGCTTCGATGTCCTCCCCATTGCGCCTGAATATTCCAGCAGTAATGAAGAGCGCGTAGCACTGCCGTAAATGAGGAAGAGGGAAAAGTGCACCTCAAGTGAGGCTCTTCAGCAGGAGTTGAGGTAACACAAAAGAAGCACACTTCCGTGTCATCGGCTCGCATATCTCTGTTTGAGAACGCACTACCTCCAGTAACGCGGACACTTCAGTTCTTTTAATCTGCTTCGCTCAGATTTTCTTATTTCCGCTGCTGCGCACTACCTCCGAGTCACGAGCACAGTCAAACGAAAGACACATGGCTTGAGCGAAGTCAGCGAGAGTTTGCTTTGTTTCTCTCGTTCTCACCTTGCACAGTAGGCGAAGAAGCGATCCAAGCAGCTTCCCTGTGAACAGCACCCGAGAGTTTTGCCGTAGACGGCAAGAAACCACAGCAGCTGCGTCTCACCCACGCTCCTCAGCTATTGCCCATTACGCAGCGTTGGCTGTTCTCTTTTTCCCAGCGAACCTGCGATGGTTCCGTTTGCTACCGTCTTGTTTGTTGCTCAGCCGGTGCCGATACGCCTGCTGCCTCCACCTCCATCGAACAACCGGGAAGCAGTACACAGCAGCAAAGTCACCGGCTGCAAAAACAGACCAAAAATGAGGCGTCAGCACAACATCACCGACTTTGACATCAGCAGGGATCTCGCTGCAGTCCTTGTGCTCTGAAACAAGGCTTGCCACCTGCGCGACAGACATGTTGTTCTTCAGCAGCTCAAAGTACTGGAGAGCAGAAGGCTTTCCGGTTGAGTACAGTAGTGTCACCCATCGCGCATGCTGCTCTGTGAACCCCGGCTCAAGCGGACAAAACAGCGGATATCCCAGTTTCTCACTGAGCGTCTTGGAGAGTTGCTCGACAGATTTGTACGCGTCGGGAAACGCGCTGAGGTACGTCTCCAGGATGAGGCGCTCGGCAGCGCAGTCCTTCTCATACCGGTTATCCACGTTGTACGCGTAGCACTGCTCCTCGTGCGCTGTACAGTGGTAGCGTCGAGCAGGCGCCTCGTAGCCGGGCTTGAACGGCCCGACAACGACCAAACGCACCTCTGATGAAGACTTGGGTGCCCATACTCCAAGCAGCTGCGTTCCATCCAAGTACGTGTACTCCTCCGCCGTCGTGTCCTGTGCGTTGTTGCTGGTCAGGTCGCTATCCTTGGTGGCCGGATAAGGAGGGTGAAACTTCAGCATTGCCGCCTGTACCTCCAGAGAGAAGCACCACTCTCGTTGAGCATAGTTGTCCTGCTGAATCATATCCGTGTGCTCCTGATTCAGAGACATTCCTGTAGGCTCGCCAGAGCGAATATCACTCACCAGGAAGATGTCGTGCGTTTCACAGTAGGTACGCCGAATCCGCAAGCACAGCTCCGGAGTGCAGAAGTCCTCGATGAGCTCTAGCACACAGCTCCCCTCCTTCGACGCAATCTCTTTGACCTGTGAACAAAACGGTGCCGGGTCGATGAGAACAAAATCGAGCGTCGGAAAAAGAGAAAAGAGAAACGGCAGATGAAGTCCGCAAGCAGCGCCGGCGTACACGACAAGGACCTTCAGAGACGCGGCGCTGCTGCAGTTTTTGGCGTACATGGCAATCTGTAGGAAAAACTCCACTTCCGACAGTGCCAGCTTCCGTTGCCCGTAGTGCAGCCCTTTGAGAAGTGGGCACTCGAAGGACGCCGTAGATACATTACTCCGGTACGGTCGTCGCGGTGCATCTTCCCTAAGCACGAGTCGCCGGTCAAACAGCATTCTCTTTTCGTTCTTCCCTGTAGCCCCATCCGCGCCCTAGTGAAGCTAGCCACTGCAACTAGGAAGCCCACAAAGAAGCACAGGAAACCAAGAAATAAAAGAGAAACCCACAACAGCTAAAGAGAGTGCGACGCCGTGAGTGCGCGCCGTTCACCAATGAAAGGGAAAGAGACCAAGAAGAGCCATGATGAGAGGGCGGGTAGAGGCAGCACTGTAGCCGAAGCGAGGAGGCACACCCCGTGGCTTCCGTGATTTCGATGGGCAGCAGACCAGAGCTTCGCCTGTGGTACTTTCCACCGCACCAAAGGCGTTACGTTATGACCACCACCGTGTCAAAAAGGTGAACGCTAAAGCTGAAAAGGCTGACGAGCGCCACCTACGTGTCTGACAGCTGCGTGCGATGCAGCGCGTAGTTTCATTGCCCCATGCAACCATGCACAGACAAAACAAAAAGGCAAGTACATCGGCGAGTGCACTCGTGCACACCATCACACAAAACACCAGAGAATCATTTATACATCCGCCACATAGAAGCGCTCACACAGATACACACACACGCACAGCACGGTCACCTTTCAACTCGCCAAAGACAGCTCACGACTTCAGTCATCCGCATTAGCTGCCGCTACTGCATTCCCACTTCCTCAGTCGCAGAAGGCGTGAGCAACGAAACGAAGAGAGAGAGGGCACGAGGAATGCAAGCTTGGGTGGGTAAACAGCCGCGAGATGGCACTGCAAGCGAGCAACAAGAAAGGAGACCAAAGGCTTAAAAAAGGTACATTTGATTCTTTCAACCGAAAAACGAAGGCTTTGATGCAGCGCTAACTCGTCGACGCCGGCGTCTTACTTTGTACTCACGAGTCTGTACGAGAGACGGTCCTGCACGTGCGACAGCTCACTCATTTCTGATCGTCGAATACAAAGACGTGCTGCCGGCTAAGCTTCTGCATCGCAAACTCTACAGCCACCAACTGCCTCTCTACAAGTTCCTGATGTGCACGCTGCGACGGTGTTTCCAACTTGCTGAATCCTTTCGTCTGGTAGTCCTTGTTGAGGATGTCCCAGCGACGCTGAAGGCCATCGCGCAGCTGCGCCAGCTCCGACAGAGAAATTTCCGACCACCGCTCTTGAGCACCTCTGTCCGCCGCCTTGAGGTCCTCGAGCATCTGCTTGCGCGCGTTCAGGTCACCTTTGATTTCTGTGATGTACTGCGGCACCTTGCCAAAGTCCTCGCGATCTGTTGCACGAGGCTGTGGGGCTGGCATTACCTTGGTAGGCACCGCCATCGTGTTCTCCACCGCGTTAGCGACTACAAAGTTCTTCTCCGTCCGCAAGCCCATGACCGGGCGCTCGGTTCGAAGGGGCACGTCGGGCTTTGTTTTTTCGTGGTGGCAATCGCTCTTCTTGAACGTGGAGTTGTCCACCGTCGGTGCGCCGCGGCTGGCTGTGAGAGGGCCTTCATTTTTGCGGAGAAAGTGCTCTGGGGTCACAGTCAAGCCGACTTCGCGACCAAAAGTCCCGATGGGTTTCCGCGAGGGGTGTACCGACGCATCCGTGTACTCACCGCCAGCGTTACCCACAACAGCACTTGTGCCGTGAATGCCAAACGTCGATGCCGTCGGCGGTGGTGGTCGGCGACTTTTCTTGGCCGTGGCAACAGGCTTGACTCTCAGGACATTGCCGTCCGCCGCTGAGGAACTGCTGGCGGTCACCAAGTCATACACGCACTCACCAGACATATTTCGGTGCAAACGTCAGTGTGTCTATTCTCTCAAAGGCTGCAATGAGCGTGCGTGCTGAGCAGCTGAACACCGCAAAGCTGACACGATGGCAAAGTGAAGAGAAAGGACCCCAGAACAAGCAAAAGGTTGACGGGGGGATGGATACCAAAAGATGGTGATGATGGAAAACAGTAAAATCGGTATCAGAGAAAACCTCACACCGACACACACACACACACACACGGCATCGTTTCTTCAGACGCAGTCGACCTCCGAAACTAGTACATCTCACCTGGACTTCTAGAAAAGCTCATTTGGCCAGCTTCGGCTCTCAGCTCCTGAATGTTACTCTAGCATGTCGCTCGTTGAGTGTGCGCACAGCATCACGCTGCTGGTTTTCCTTGTTTGTTGTTATAACGCAGTGAGAGATGTGAAAAGTGGTGAAGGCGAGAGTCTCAGTCTTCACCACAGCGAGTAAAGCCCAGTTCCGTAGAAAGACACACGCGCAAACACAGACAGAGCACAACGTATGTGGGCTGCTGCGAGTGGTCCCAAGTGTAGAACTTAAGGCACCACACACATACACATCACTCGTTACTTGTAAAACAAGAAACAAAGATCTGCCTCGAAAACCGATGGACTAAAGCTGCGCATCGGGATCCCCTCGCGGACCACTACACCAGTGTGCCGCGGAATGCGCCGCTCCAGTCAGACTCACACCGGCACCGGGTACGCGCATAGACATACCGAATGGAAACAGCGACAAAGACAAGTCTCTCAGACTACCCAACACTCTCTTCGAGACGCATGTAGTCAGCTCTTTGGGGGCGACTGCGATATATGTCGAGGTTCTTTTGGCGGCGGCGGGGGTGGCTTCGGATGGTCGTACACTGGAAAGCGGACACGTATCTTCTTGTTGGGCATGTAAGCCTTTCGAAGCATCCAAAAATGGGCCTTCATGTAGTGGCCCATGAGCAGCGGAAAGAAGGCCAAGAAGCCCAGAAAGGAAATCTCGAACGAGTTGGCATCCTGCGCCAGTGCAGAATGTGCTTTGGGGTTCTTCTTATCATAGAAAACGCTGCATCGCTCACCAACGCGAAGCACCGGAATAGCCTGGAGGTACTCCGCCTCCGTGATGGTGTCGTCATACCACCCCTCCATCCAGTTTCGATACGGAGAACCGGTGGTGCCACGAGTGGAGACGTATCGCTTGCCATCAACCTCGAATTCGTACTTGACCGCGTACCGCGGGACGCTAATGTGTCTATAGTTGAGCTTGCGTAGCTCTAGCAGCTTTCCTTGAGTAATGCCCCATCGCGAGCCCGCCTGGTAGGAGCTCAGTGCGTCGTAGTAGCACTTTGTGTTCACGTATACCACACCCACCAGGAACAAGGCAGGAAGGCGAACCTCAAGTGCCAAGTCCCACAGCCACTGAGGCTGCTCCTTGCGGAAAATAAACTTGTATATTCTGCCAGACGACATACTCTTCGCCAACACAATCGAGTTACGTGTTGCAGGCGCACCACCACGGCGGGAAGGGGACACCAGAGGAGAAATAGATAGACAAGGAAAGGGGAAAGAGCTGCTTAAAATCGGAAAAGGAGAAAGCAGTTGAGTTGTGCTTGGAAAGAGGCACAGTAAAGCAATCCTGCCCAGTAGGAGAGAAAGACGAACGCGTTCCACTAGGTTCCACGCGGGGGAGGTGCGTCGAGCACAACCGTCAGCCATAGCAGAACAGCAAGACACACGAGTGCGCCAACAGCAACATTTCTTTTCCTTCTCACAAGCTGTAAAGTACTGTTCAGGCCATCTCCTCTAACGAACACTCGCGCCTGGGACCCACCAGCGCGAGTGTACACACAGTATCACAGGGCGAAGGAAAGCAACGACAGTGGGCGGAATTGATGCTCCCGCACCCAAGGTGGTTGGTAGTGCACGTGCAAGTGGCTCACGAGTATAGACCCAGTCATATAGCAATAAGAGAATATATAATAGAAGTAGCCTGCGCATTGCTGTCAGAGGTATAAAAGTACAGCGTATCGCTGCGCACAGGCCGAGCACCATGTTTTGCACATGGAAGGCTACTCGACGCCACCACGAGCATCAGCATCCGCTCTCACCACACGATCGAAAATGTGGTCCACTCTTGCTGGATCGAGGCACGTGAGACAGCCCGCAATGTTGCACGGGGGATCGGGGTGGTTACCGTCAAACGGACAGTTGTCTGCTCCGGAGCACGGAATGAGCGCGGGCTCCGCGGTGTCCCATCGTGCTATGCACCGATCGCAGGTGAACCGTGTACCGAACGAGCGTTGGGTGGCAGGATTGCAGCAGTAGCGACACTTGAAGACGGCCGTGAGAGTGCTGCACGTCTTGTGGCCCTTTGTGAGGCAAGTATCGCAGACCAGATCCTGCGGGGGCGATGACGGTTCGCGCCCCTGCATCCGTGAGCACATCCGTAGGCCACCGTAAAACGCGTTCCTGCACCTGCCACAGATATAGAAAAGGAGGTCTTCCTCAGTCTTGGTCGCTTCACAGCTCTTCAGCTCCTCCACCATTTTTGAAGACACGTCCGCATACAGCTCGCTTATCTGTTTCGACTGCGCCACTAGAGGGTGGCGAACTAAGTGCTTGCATCCACCAGGACACACAGCGCGAGTAAACGTCACGTGCTCACCCTTCGCCGTGAAGTCCATCCAGTTGGCCACCCACTGATCAATACACTCTTTGTGGAAGTAATGTCCGCAGTCCAAAGTGACACCGTCGCCGCTGTCAAACTCGCACAAGCAAACAGTGCACAGAACCTCGCTATCAGTTGGCTGCGAGCTCGAAAGCTGAAGTTCCCCGATTGGAGACGCCGCACTTCCACTCTTCGAAGACACGACTTGATTGTCATGTGTGTGGAGAACAATATCGTCCAATGACGTGAACCGCACGCGTGGTAACGTCACATCCAGCTCCACAATGCTGCCAGCCTCAGTGACGCCCACGACACACTCGTCGGCGTCGTGAAGCAGTGCCACAGCGTACCGCTTGTAGTGGCCTAAAAATCTGGCTATGTTACTCCCGTTCATCACCTCTGTCAGGCCCTTGTTGAAGTCGTAGCCGAACACCCTGTTGCACTCGCTTCGAAAGACAAAACCGTTGTCGGCAGGCTCGGCGCAAATGAGACGGTACGGGAGAGCGATAATTTCAGCCACATTGCAGAGCGGGTCATATACGGTCACCCCGGTGTTCCCAGCGGGAATGCAGATGACCTTGTTACGGTGGAAAAAAACCTGCGTGTGCGCACCAACTAAATCCTGGACCATCTCATCTTCTCCACTCTCCAAGTTGTGCCGACGCAGCATCGAGGGAGCTGAAGTTGGGAGGTAGTAAAGAGCACCATTGCCCGCGGAGGCTGCAGAGACAACGCCGCCAGAGATGACAGTCTTTTCTGCAAATCCCAGCTCCCCACCTGCAGGGTTGACAACTTCCACCACAGCGCCGCTATCGCAGTTGTAGCCGATAACGGGCATCGCGGCGGGCTCCTCTGCGTGTTGGATGTCAACTGCTGGAAACGGTAGGGGGAAAGCGGAAGCGTGAGTATCCTCAGTAAAAGTCTGCTTGAGCGTAGATCGATATGCACGTCCGCACGCAAAAAGGAGAGAGCTTGGAAAGTGGACGCGAAGCTGAGTCTCCTTGAGGAGCTCTACGCTGCAAATCACTACAGGAACATACTTGAAGGAGTCTCACACAGCAGTGCCGCCTACGGAGGCAGCAAAGCTCAGCCTATGTGCACTAGCACGAATGTGATAAATTCGTTGATAACGACTATGCATCAGTAGCATCAATGCTTGCAAGAGCTATTGAGCACTCTAACATGCGCAACTGGAGCGCAGGTGCTGCAGTGAGCACACAACGAAAGGCGAATAAAAATGGGTCTTTTTCTCGCTTTTTTTTTGTTCGTCTGTGTTTCGTGTTGGGCGTTTCCGCTCATTCGCCACGAGTCCTCAGAGGATGTCGGAGGGCTCAAAGGGGGCGCAGCACGAACAGAGAAAGAGAGACGCAGCTGCACATCTCAGCACCACTACGCAAGAACAACGAACAACAGGTAATGTGTGAGCAGTGTGTGAAAACAGTAACAACTGAAATATGGAGGGGCAGCGCTGTCTCGTGTGCAAGCAAGCACACACTCTGTATCCCCGCCACAGCAGCACGCGCACACCGCATTCCCCACACCTGCAAGGGTGCCGCTGTGAAAATTTCTCTTCATGAGAAGAAGTACTCACTGCGTAGGTAGGAAACCCACAAATAGCAAAGAAAAAGCTAGAATGCGATGAGGGCTAGCGGTTAGAGTGTCTCTCTGCATTGTCACGCATGGCGCGCAATTTTTCTGCAGTGACGGTGAAGATCTTCAGATCCATGTCACTCTTAGTCTCCTCGTCCAGGGACTCGCGAGCAACTCCATCCTGAAACGTCTGCGCCCTGCGCGACGACGCACGTGCCTTTCGCCACTCATCCACGAAAATGCGCTTGACCTGGCTCTCATACTCGGCGTCGTTGCCCCACCACGGAAGCATTGTGTCGCTCGTGATGTGCTCTGCAGTCCCTGGGCGTGAGCTTGCCTGACGCGCTGCCCGCATAGCTCCCTCAGTGTAGACGTACACGAGCATCATCAGCGAAATCAGGAACACATAGAGCACCGACGACTCCAGCTTCATCTGCTTCACTTCCTCAGTGTTGTTCATGACCTCAGTAGCTGTCCGCGCTCCAAGGCCCGCTACATCCGGTCTGTCCTGAAGGGTATTCTTCGCATTCAAAACCTCAATGTCCGATCTGGACACCTCTGTTTCGTGCAGCGCCTTCTCACTTGATTGAGCCGCCTCCTTGAATGCGTTTGGTGGTCCATCCGAGGAGGTAGCGTCCTCTGAGGCACGATTCGCAGCTGTTGCCTCCGCGTCAGCGGCACTAGCAGACTTGCGCCGCTGGAGCGGCGCTTCTTCGCCTGCAAGGAGCCGCGGTCTCTCGGTTCCATCGGTGAGTGCCAGTACATCATTCACTTGCACCTTTCCGTCCTCAAGCACACAAAGCTTGACTGTTTTGAGGCCTGTCTGTTCCATGACCTCCTCGATGTCCTCCAGCAGCCACATTGCCTCGTCGCTATTGGACGCGAGTTTCTCCGAAAGCTCGTCGCCAAGGCGACCCTGGATTTCCTCGATTTGTCTGATGTGATCCTCGAGCGTCGAGATGGGAATGTACGAACTAATGGTGGCACGTGACTCCAGATAGTTCTGCGTCTCATGGTCATCAGACTGAAAGTTACCCAGGTTGACTATCTTATTGTCTACCGTCTCCACGCCGTAATCCTTCATCACGTCTTGGTATGCCAGGCTCACCCTCAGAAAAGACTCAGCGTCCCCACCTGCGTCGGGGTGTGTGCGGCGGCACGCCAGCAAGTACTTCAGCTTCGTCAGAGCCAGAGGCAGTCCTGGTTGACACTCCAAAAGCTGGTAGCGCAGCGGGTAACTCTCGTACTCCTTCTTCGCCTCACGCACCGCCAGCTCCTTTCGCTCAGCCTCAATCTTCTGGTAGTCCTTTACCATACACAATGCATCAGCCACGTGGCTCAGCGTGCCACACAGCCAGACGCGTGTGCACCTCATGTAGTGCAAGCCTATACCCAATGCGAGGCCCTTATTAGGAAAGATGTGTGAGAAACGTATTGCGCTTTTCCTCTCTGTAATAAGGCGAAACGCAGAGGAGCTACCAAATAATAATAATAATAGGGAGAGAGAGATGCACCGTCGAGGCAGGAGGCATGTCGACAGAGAAGGAGTAGAGATTGAGCAACGAAATGAGCCTCAAGTTGAAGTACACTGGAAACAATGCTAGACAGCTGAGAGAAGCGTCTTGTACAAAGTGTATCGCGGGCAGTACATCATACGAGTCACCAAGCTTTCCTTCCGAGAAGGTGGAGAAGGTGAGCAGGGGATCCTGGACGGTGAATACGCAAACGCGTAAATACTTTTACACCTCCTCTAACCTTGCTGCTCCACACTCTCAGAACAACACACTATATGAATAAATGGTACAGTAAATTGAGTGCCAAAACTCGTGAAGCACAATGAAGAGACCAAACAGTAGAGAGCGAGTCCGAAGATAAAGAGCATCTCACGCATTAAGACCCAAGTATTCGCCACACTGCCTCACCTTTAGGTATCTAGGAAGCAACGCAAGAAAGGAAGAAAGCAAAGCAATGAAAGAGAGGCAAGATCCTGGGCAAGCAAGCGAGTGATGTAAGAATTGCAGCAACCCGGTTGTTTGACAAAACGAGCATATCAATCTCATAATCAAAGCAGCAGAAAAAATGAAAGTGTGCTCGCACGCATGGCCTCGTCGCTCACAAAAACAGGAGACATTGTGCACAGATAAGGTAAAGAATTGGAGGGAGGGAGCCGAAAGTAGTAGAGAACAGCAACAACAGACTACTGTTTCTGCAACCAGCCCTGCTGTGTTTGGCCCAGATCGTAGTTGCCACACCGGTTTGAATCACTGTACTATTTCTCACGATCCTGCCACTGACTCTTCTGGGCCTCGTTACCATCCTAGATAACGTATTGCTGCCTGTCATACTGTTGTGCACCATACTGTTGGCCTTCCCAACCCTGAGCTGCGGTCTGGAATGGATATTCAAACGACTGCGGTGGAGCATTTTCCTGTGTCGCGTCGCCACCACCAACTTGCTGCGAGCCATCGCCACCGCCGTAGCCGCCTGAGTATACTTGCTGAGGGTAGTACTGATAGCCGCCGCCACCGCCAAAATTAGCCCACGGCATGGAGTTCAAGTGAACACCGGCACGGATATCCCTCTCTGACTTCGCAATGCTCCGCTTTCCAGACACCCGTCCCCGGAGAAACATACGGTGAGAAACCATGAAAATCACTGGAACAAGGATAATCAAGAAAATAAGATACCACATCTGCGCCGCGCACTTCTCAAAGGTGCCGAGGGTTGATAGCTGCGGTGGAAAACCTTTGAAAAATACCTGCACGCCGTCAGCGAGAATGTATGTGATGTTATACTCCACCAACACGGAAGCGTACTGGGCGTAAGTCACAAGCGTCGCCAGCGTCGCCTCTCGGTTTTGAGAAAGAACTGTAAATGGCATGACGTGGACGGTAGTCAGCGAGCCACGGAGGTTGATTTGTGCCACTGCCAAATCGCCGTAGGAGATGAGGTCACAATCAGTGGAAAGAAAGGTGCAGAGCGCAGACTTGAGTCTGGCACGGGGGTCCAACTCGCTGAGGTCTGCAGTATAGAACAGGAGGGACAGGTTTCGCGAGCATGTCTCAGCACTGCTTGGCGGGAGGGGCGCGTTCCAGAAGCTGCAGCTGTTTGTATATTTTATGACCGTCGGCTGTTGCCCAATGTTTGTCATGCAGGCATAGCTTAACGCCCCGCTAGCGTTAAGGGCGTCACCGTTTGCCCACCTCATATATGTCCCGTTGATATTGCTGATTGCCGTCTGCACATCCGTGGGCGTTCCGGTGTACCACATGTTGAGCAAGATCACCAAATGAGGCGGGACAGACTGCACCACCGTCATCAAGGGCGCTCGCGGATGTGCAGCATCTTGAAGCGTGCTTGTAATGAGATCAACGAAGCTTGTCGTCACCACAAAGTCAGTGTTCAGTGTGGCATTTTTCAACACAATCATGCCGTTGAAGTTAAACGAAACATCGCCATTCACGAAGCCTAGCGTCACAAGAAACAGGACAAGCACAGCTAACAGGGAAGAAGGCGTCATGACCGCTTTTCACCGCTTGTGGAGCGCAACAAAGGAAACACACCGAAAGGATAGCCGCGTATTGCACTGGTGGTAATGCAATGCACGAGTAAAGGGCGTGGTGGCACACTACAAAAAGAGCAAGACAGACAGAGTACCATGAGGCAAAGGCAGTGGTGGAGGAAACCGAAGTACATCGCACTGTCGGAGAGTCGGGGAGAGAAACTCATCCGCTGCAAACAGTATAGTTGCATCACATATGAGGGCCAACATCTTTCGAGAGCAACCGCTGCACGCCAAACACTTCTGGTTTGTGATTCTGTATATCACACTCCTGTGCCTTCTTTAGTCTACGCACACACTCATGCACATGAGCTTATGCGTCCTTCTCACACAGCACTCCTTCCTCCAAGACTTATCTTTCATGGGCTTCTTTGAAAAAGACGTGTGAATGAGCCGGTGGCTCCGGCTGAGGGTCACTATCGGTGCACTACAAAGCTGGAGTACAAGAATAAAGCAAACAAGACAGAGGTGGTTCACTTGGCACGACAAGGCACAACGCATGAAACAGCCGGTGCACCGCACTGAACAGGTTAAGTCCGAGTATGCGCCGAGTCTCGCCTCTCAACCATGAGGTGGGGCTAACGTGATACAGTCCTCGAGAAGAGCAATACACTCAGTTACAGCGTGCTCGTCCACAGCGTTGCTCGGCAGCACTGTGTATCGTTGCATCAACGACTGCAATCCAAGCGCAACGCACAGCAACAGTTCCGCTGTCTCAGGCGCACAGCATTCATCTATGGCACAGCGCTTGCACTCTGACAGGATTCTCTTCTTGAGCTTCTCAAGCAACATTTGCGGCACGGTGATGCCCCAGCCCGATATATTGATCAGCTCCGATTGGTCTAGAATGCGAAAACAGTCGGCAGCAGTCAAGTCATGTGCAATGAAAAACACCTGCGCGAAAAGGGCGTCGTGCAGCGTCTCCCAGTGCCGCAAGGGTGCGACCGCGGTTGCGCTTTCGGCAGAGCAGCCTTCATGCAGCGCGGCGACAATTGTGAACGCAGCGAGACACTCCTCCTGAGTAAAATCTGTTATTCTCGATACCGCGCACCAACCAGCACACAGGCGCAGATTCAAATCGACGTGTCGCGCCGCGAAAGGCATCGTCATAAACCGCAAGAGTACATTAGTGCTTACGCCTGTGTAGTCACCTAATGACGTGGAGAGAAGCAGCCTCTCTATCTCGCCAAGAACAATGAACGGCTTCTCGTAGCCCTCGATGCGCGCAAGCTGCAGATATGCGAGAAGGTGATCTTCAACTCCCAGGAGAGGCAGAAGGTGATGAATGCGGTGCACACAGAGCCGAAAGAGTCGTTTTCCAGCAGACGGAGTGATTTGAGAGTCGCTGAACTGAGGAGTTGCACTCAGCAGTGAAAGTAAGAACCAGATCGCTCTGAAGTCCAGCGACTGCTCGTGTTGGGCAAGCAGGTCGCAAATGGAATCTAACATCTCTTTGGAAGGGCACGGTTTCCCTCTTGTCCAGGACACTTTCGCACATCGCGACACCACTAGCTCCAGCAGCATCAGCGCAGACGAAGGAGATCGAAGATGTCGAACGAAAATGACGTCAACCAAGACATCGATAGTACACGTTCCGGTCGCACAGGCAACCGAATATGCGGCGCGAATCGTCTCGTCTTCCCTCCTCGCATTCCTGTCAATCGGAGAGGCTGTAGGTGGCAAGTTTTGGTGGAGCACATAGGAGAGCTTCTCCACCAAGCTACGCTCCTTCTTTGTCATGGATGGAATCAAGCACGCCAGCGGTTTGGTGCTGCTTTTTTCAAGCCTATCCATCAGAACACCAGATCGCATTAAGACCTCCACCACCGGCAGCGCGCGCGACGGTGTTGTCAGCTTCCAGTGCCGCTTGTCAAGGAGACTCAAGTGATGGCGCGCCAAAGCCTGGCGGTCCTCGCGCACGCCAAAAGACGCACAACGCAAAAGTGCGAGCAGTCGAATCATTCTGAGAGCATCCTCATCTACTTACAGCAGCCAGCGATCCGTTCTGTGAGAGAAATTGCGGATCAACGGTATCGATCTCTTTTTACCCCGTAAACAGTGAATGTGAAAAGAATCGCAATGCGACGAGCAAAGATGGAACGTTGAAGGGTCAGAGGAAAAGGAGGAAAAGGTATGACGAAGTTGAGAAGCACTCGCGAAGCACAAGCGAAAAACACATGCACCAGCTGACTAGCTCGCTAAAAAATAGGATGCGCACATCATAGAGTGAGCACAGTCAATCAGTCTTGCTAGCCCTTCAACGTGTACGATAAAGACGTTGAACTCGCTAAGCACATTGCGCCAGAAGAAAACTAACTACACTTACAGCGCGGTTGCACATACTGCCCTTGCCATTACTTTTTTAGTTTTCCGCCCATAAAACCAAAATCAGAAAGACCGTCAGCCTCTAAATTCATGTGTACTGCACCTATTTCTTCGGGGCACTCTTCGGGGCTGGCACGCGCTCCTTCTTCTCCGACATGAAGAGCTGCACGTGGCAGGGGCTGCACATGTACGGTGTGATGCGGCCGTGGGCACGGAACGTGCGGCGGCGCATGCGGGCAGCCTGGTCTACCTGTACGTGCTTGATGACCATCTGGTTGGGGTCAAGACCCTTCTCAATGGCGTTCGCCTCGGCGTTCTTGAGCAGCGACATAATCGCCACGACGGACTTGCGTGGCCATCGACCCTTCGTCTGACCCCACTCCTTCGCCTGAGCGGTGCGGCCAATCTTGCCGTTGTAGCGCTTGAACGGGATGCAGCGGGTCTTGGCGAGCACCTGGCGGTACAGCTGCTGAGCCTTGCGGAGTGGCATGCCGTTGATCACATTTGCGGTCTCGAAGGTGTTCTTGTAGTGGCAGCGGAGGTCGCTAACCTTCGCCTTGGCACTCTTTGACGACACCTGCGGCTTGCGGGAGTAATGCGTCATGATTATGAACCAACCTAGCCACCGAGCCATTTTTTTTTGGGGGGGGGAGGGGGTTGCGTGCATGTGGTATTAGGGAGAGCAAGAGCAAGACCCAGACAAACAGTGAACAGAGAGTCATAAAAGTAGACAAACGACAACGCTCGAGATCAAGTCTACTTGACATCACGCGAGAGGAGACCCGAGAAACCAAAGAAGAGTAAGTATCTTTTACTTAC
>NC_025870.1:0-5975 GCF_000755165.1 Leishmania panamensis | reverse complement strand
GTGTTCTTGTAGTGGCAGCGGAGGTCGCTAACCTTCGCCTTGGCACTCTTTGACGACACCTGCGGCTTGCGGGAGTAATGCGTCATGATTATGAACCAACCTAGCCACCGAGCCATTTTTTTTTGGGGGGGGGAGGGGGTTGCGTGCATGTGGTATTAGGGAGAGCAAGAGCAAGACCCAGACAAACAGTGAACAGAGAGTCATAAAAGTGACAAACGACAACGCTCGAGATCAAGTCTACTTGACATCACGCGAGAGGAGACCCGAGAAACCAAAGAAGAGTAAGTATCTTTTACTTACTGCAACGCATCTTTAGCTCATCACTTTGCCAGAAATACATAACCTGCCTGCCCTTCTTGTTTTTCTCACAGTAGCATAGCACGTTTAGTGTCAATATATTCAAAACAACACGAACACACGCACACGTGTACATAACTGCATCTAAGTTTCAGCCCACATCGCCGAGGGCAAAAAGCTTTGGACCCACTATTTCCGTGACGGGTCGCCTCGGAATGGAGAAAAGCTACGGCCGCGCGGCGCAAAGTTGCCTCTCCTCTGATTGAACTTCTCCGCGCGCTTCCTCTCTTGTTTCTCTTTTCTTTCGTGCTCCCTTGCCAGCTCCGTTCCCATCGCTGACAGCGATGCCACCGTCATACCATTCTCCTTTCGAATCATGAAAAAGTTGCTCTGTGCGCTGACAAAAGCGCTGAGGCCTCCATATGGCACCAGTGTTTCTCGCAGATCATCCGGAAGCGCAGCAGCCCATCGGCTGATCGGAACAAACGCCTTGTTAGGCGGGAAAAAAGTGATGAGACGGGCAACGATCTGTGGCTCCGTCGGCACATTTCGTCGGTCAGGATACGGAAGACTGCCACCCCGCGAATATCGCCCACCCGCAGGAGGTCGTGCTCCACACTGCCCGCCATAACACCGAGTTGCTAAGCCAGCAGGCACAGCTGCCAGAGACCGAAAAGAGAGGGCTCTCATTTCCTAATCGCCGCGTGAGGCGTACTAAGAAAAAACAAGTCAGATCCATTCGCAACGGAGTCGAGAGCAGAAAGCATAAGGAAAAAAGAGCGCAGTAGAGATACAAAAAGTCACCATGACCTTCCAAAAGAAAACACCGCGCGCAACAGCGCAACAGAGGAGCTACGTCGCATTTGTTGAGTATCGCGACCTTTACTGCTGAGGTACTGAAAAGTATCTTTTCTTTTGCTTCATCTTCTCCTTCACAAGAGAAACTGCTTCAAAGGTTATAGCAAGGTGAGACAGAAGCAATCCGAGAAACTCGAAACCACTCATAGCTTGGGGAGAGGTGCACAGAACACAATTGGTGTCCCTTCTCTCAGATTCCCTCATAATTCCTTAGAACAACAACTAAAGCATCATCGAGGCAACAGAAGTTAACAAGGGAGCAAAGTGCAAGTTCGACGGACTCCATAGAAAATCAGTTTCTAATTTAAATCAAGGTGAGAGCGATCGTACAATTCCTTGAACGGGTCCACCGGCTTCTTCGACGGCGCCGGCAAACGCGTCGGCTTCGATGCCAATTGCGCCGCACCCTCCGACGCATTTTCCCCAGCAAGCGGCACTCCACCCGAAAAGAACGGCTGCTGCTGCGCCACGCTTACTTGAAAGGTAGTAGGGATGCCGGTTTCCCAGTTCTGCGGTGCACCAGTGGACCAATTACCCGGAGCAAAAGTATTCACCTGACATTGCTCGGCGCCACACTGCAATGATGTGGTCGGAGGTGCAGAGGAAGGCCAAGAGACAGGGATGGAAGCAGGCTGCATGGGCTTCGATGGCTCCTGCTTCGACACGAAAAGGTCGTCCAGTGAAAAAGAAGGTGCACCCAGCGTGCGAGCGGCAACAGCGTCCGGCTGCTCCGCTACAGCTGGCTCTGACGCGAGCGGCGGTAGAATTTTCTCCTCATTCGTATCAACGCGCACATCTTCGCCGCAGCGGATACCCAGGCTCTCCAGTGTGCATGGTTCATCCTTTGTCACTTCACTGGCGCGTATGTTTCCCTCCAATCGAGCCAGCAGTGACACCGGGAGTGGTTTTAACTGCGGCACTGGCTCCACAAAAACGCGCGAGGAGCACAAAATAGAGTCAAAGTACTGCTTGATCGACGCAAAAGCGCTGGCATATCTACGGTAGAGGTCCAACCAGCGCCGCTTCACCGGCAGCGAAAACTCCTCGAAACCATCGAGCACAAAGATCACGCGCTTCGCCAAGTGCTGAAAAAGCTGTTTGCCATCACGCACAAGGAGTTGATACGCCTCCATTGTGCAAAAGTTGTTCACCACCGCCTCGCGGAACTCAACCACTGGCACTGCCTCCAAAAGTCGAAGCAGAATCTCAAAGACGGGCTCCAGCAACTCGACATTCAGCGTCTTCAGAAACTCCTCAAACTCAGGAATCTCAATGCGCCGGCCCCTTCCAAGAGCACTCTGCATAACGCAGCGCTCCTCCAGATAAGCCATGTACTGTGTAATAAAAAACGCCTGTCCGGCCCCGTCAGCGCTGTCCGCCAGATTTTTTATGCGCGAGCGCTTAAACACACTCTTGTAACAGCAGATCGTTTCCACCATACTGTCCGAAGCTTCACACAGCAGACGGTGAAAAGAGACCATCGTCTTGAGTACGACAATCCAGTTGTGAGTGTGGGATCGCTTCTCTAGCTGGCGGACAATAAACTCATTGATCGGTAGACCCTCCTTCATCTCAGATCCGTAATGTCCATACGAGGCCGCCACCAACTTCTGCAGATATTTCTCTTTCGGCGCTTTCAGCAGGTGGCTGGTACTCTTCAAAATGGCCTTGACGACGTCATTACCACTAAAAGTACTCAGTCCAATCGTCGCCTTTTCCTTAAAGTATCCCGCGCTCTGCTTTGCATCTGTGTTGTTCATCTTTCGTGTTTCTTTTATTCAGAGAGAAGAAAAAAAGTAGCACCAACTATACTGCTGCGTGTCGGTCAAACAAACGGCATGAAGTCCTGGCCACATACCCGACTACAATTCAAACGAGAAAAGTAGGGTGTACGTGATTACGAGAAAGTACTCCTGTTGACATTGATGCCATAGCGTAGCCCAGGAATGAGAAAAAGAAAAAGTAGAGAGCCACTAGACTCAGTATAGCCATCACCACACTAATAGTAGAAGATGCTTCAGAGCAGAGGTCAGCGTTGGCGTCACCATATGATTCGCCTGAGGAGAGAATTTTTTGTTCCTTTGATGTTGTTCGCAAGCACAATAGAATAGCCCGAAATAACGAAAGCAAACTATCCTCTACGGAGGCGAAACGTCAAGACTGTATCAAAAGCTTCATGAAGCACGGCACCTCTAGGGGAAAAAAAAGAACATCAGGCACATCCAAAAATGAGTGGCGCTCCCGGAAATTAAAACACCACAATAGCAACAGTAGCAGTTCACAATGGAAAAAAAAAAATGCACATCAACAGCAGCAAACGAAGCAACAGCGCCTTGCCACCGAATAGGTTACAGCTACTCAGCCACCCATTTCTCGTCTTCCACGGCGTCACAGCGACACCCCAGCAAGCCCGGTAGACGGTAGGTATAGCTGCCGATCAGTCCCGTAGCCTTCAATGGATGCCAGTGTGATGTTCCCACCAATAACGCGTGCGGCGTTGTACGCATAAGGTAGCCGAATCGGACTCGAGGTCCACGTCGAAATCGAATCCTGATTATGGCTCTGGATATTTCCGTAGAGAGACCAGCAGGACAGCTGCATCGAAGCCTGGCGCAATGTCATTCCACCCGCCGTGTCAGATACACGCAGTACAAAACGCTTGTTTGTCGGCCACTGCGCAAGCGTGACTTCAATTTTTGTGCACGGTTTGCCTGTCCGCTCCTGGCGATTTATATTTGCAGAGACAGCATCCTCCAGCATTGCACAAATAATGTCGTATGTGATACATGGCACCCCGACAAACACCAAATCAGGGACGCCAGCCACCTTCAGCTCAATCTCCGCATCGTAGGTTGCCTGGGCTACCTTGATTGCGCACTTTGTGAGCACCAACAGCGAGCATTTCTTGCAGATCTGCCCTACAAAATCCTCCGGGTTGTGGTCCAAGAAGATAGGAACTGTGAGCCCCTCAGGATCATTCACAGCGCTTTCCTCTCGTGATACACTCAGAATTTTTGTCGAAAGATACATGTAATTGCCGACCAAAAAGCGAAGACGGACGCGACCCAGGCAAAAATCTTCGAAGAAGTGCTGCAGCTCATCATATGTGCGTATCACTTCTTCGTCTACATTTACCCACTCCTCGCGCTTAGCAAACTCGATCATTCCATCGGTAATGAGTGAGCTGACATTGTAGTGTCGCAGAAAAACGCGCCGCACCATGCGGTCGCACCGATAGCACCCGTCCCGGCACGTCGGCACTGGAGTGCTGCGGACATCATGAAAACTCCACTGGTACCACTTCTTCAGCTTTTGAATTCCCGGCATTTGTGAGAGGCCATACGGTGCATGGCTCAAGTGTCGCACCCGACGGGCAATGCGCACAAGGTACTGTCGAAAAACAGTCTCCGCATGCTGCATCAGATCATTCGGAGTGTTGATGTACAGCAAGTTCTCGAAAACTATATCCTTCATCTTCTGCTTGGCATAGAACTGGTTCAACTCCGTGAACTCCTCAGGCGTCAACGGGTTATCCAAGTTCACCTTAGTCGTTTTTACCTCCTTCATACTCTCCGCCATAATCTGTTTCGCCGCCTCAGTTACTTTCGGTGACGTTGACTCCACCGCTTTGCGAAACGCCTTCCATTCAATAAACTCCTTCTCAAATGAGTCCAGACGCTCCACGAGCTCGGTAAACGTGGGTCCCAAGAGTGGGATACTCCGGCAAACGCCTCGACGAAGCATTATTAGATGCACTGTCTCGATTTCATTCGCACCGCTACTAAGCATTCGAGCAAAAGCACAGAAGCAGCCAAAGAAGAGAAATAACGTACATGACAGCTTCCTGTAAGGACGCACAGAAGTTGAGAAGAATTCTTTCCGGTACGGAATGACAGTGCACTTGCGAGGTCATCCGTGACGATAGCAATGTGCAACTTCTACACAAAGTGGTTGTAGACGCGTGTCATGCACAACATCCATAGCCCAAAAGTCACTTGCACTTGACAAACACGTGCCATAGTAGACCATCTTTTTTTCTCTCATCTGAAAGCTTCCAGGAAAATCGAAAGAGAAATGGTAAACAAATAAAAAAGATAGAAGAACGAGTTACTTCGATCACTCCAGGCCATTCCAACGGCATGCTTCCCTAACCACCTCTCTTTGCCCCAATTTGTTACATTCGAAGTTAAATATCTTGAAGACTAGAGTCGCCTTCCTATTCTCGCTCCCTCAAATAACAACACGTATCCTACCAAAAACTAAAAGGCTCCCGCTTTAAGGGCGACAGACATCTTCTTGCAACACAGGGAAATGGATGGAAGTGGTGCTGTTGCTATGGCCCGTTTTTTTCACCAATTCAGGAAGAATACAGTGAAAAAATGATGGTGGAAAGACAAACACAAGAGCAGACACGTGCACAGGAAAGGTAACTGGCCAGTCGAGTCTCAACGTTGGTGCAAGGCATGAGTACCCTGACTCAACATACAACAAACTTCGAAGGGCTATAGAGGGCCATCCGGCTAAGTGTGGCGGATACAAGTGAGTCTGACAAAGCCACAAGTTTCACCTTGAATGCTGTGATGCACACAAATGCCACTTACAAGGAGCTTCGCTGCAGATTTGAGAACATTTAGGGCAGTGGACATAAAGCACGATGTCTTTGTGTCATCCGGAACTGTAGGTGACAAGCACGGCGAATAAATTCGGTAATGTGATGATACTTGCAACTCACATGTTTGTTATTCTCATGCTACACAGAGAAGCTCAGTAGTCACCGTTTTTCCCGCAATTTCGGCGGGCGCATCGATGACGCCGGCTAT